>NC_057800.1:405861654-405866103 GCF_018294505.1 Triticum aestivum | reverse complement strand
AAGGGAATCCTAGCTAAGTTATGAATGCATGCCCCCCAACCAAGGTTCACCCTAGAAAAGTATGAAGTAGCTAGCAGCCACCCCTCCCTCGTGTCGGCACAAAGGGAATCCTAAGCCGTGAATGCACATGCCCCCACCTCAACCGAGGTTCACCTAGCAAAGTGCGAAGTAGCTAGCAGCCCCCCTCGTGTCGCCACGAAGGGAATCAGTTACACCCACAATGCGGCTATATCTCCCACATGTCGGGGCACGACTTAGTGGCATAGGCGCATAGTAGGCTTGTTGTAAGAGGGGTAATCTTCACACATCCCATGTACTGAATAAGAAAGGGATAAAGAGTTGGCTTACAATCGCCACTTCACACAAATACAAGTTAAACATACATCAACCAGAATACAATCAAGGTCCGACTACAGAACCAAAATAAAAGAAGACAACCCCAAATGCTAGATCCCCGGTCGTCCCAACTGGGCTCCACTACTGATCAACAGGAAACAACACAACACAATGAACAAGATCTTCATTGAGCTCCCACCTGAGCTCGGTTGCGTCATCTGCATTGGAATCATCGGCACCTGCAACTGTTTGGAAGTATCTGTGAGCCACGAGGACTCAGCAATCTCACACCCGCGAGATCAAGACTATTTAAGCTCATGGGTAGGAAAGAGTAATGAGGTGAAGCTGCATCAAGCACTAAGCATATATGGTGGCTAACATACGCAAATAAGAGCGAGAAGAGAAGCAAAGCACGGTCGTTAACTAGAAGTGATCAAGAAGTGATCCTGAAACTACTTATGCACAAACATAACACAAGAACCTTGTTCACTTCCCGGACTCCGCCGAGAAGAAACCATCACGGCTACACACGCGGTTGATTCATTTTAATTAAGTTAAGTTTCAAGTTCTCTACAACCGGATATTAACAAATTCCCATCTGCCACATAACCACGGGCACGGCTTTCGAAAGTTCAAAACCCTGCAGGGGTGTCCCAACTTAGCCCATCACAAGCTCTCATGGTCAACGAAGGATATTCCTTCTCCCAGGAAGACCCGATCAGACTCGAAATCCCGATTACAAGACATTTCGACAATGGTAAAACAAGACCAGCAAGACTGCCCGATGCGCCGACATCCCGATAGGAGCTGCACATATCTCGTGCTCAGGGCAACACAGGATTGTCCAAGATTCCGGTAGGCCAACCCAGAGTTGCCCCTGGTGGCCACCGGCAGCTGACAGGTTCGGACCAACACTTAGACAAGCACTGGCCCGAGGGGTTAAAATAAAGATGACCCTCGGGAGCGTGACTCCCAAGGGAAAAGTAGGTGGTGGTGAGGCAAATGGTAAAACCAAGGTTGGGCCTTGCTGGAGGAGTTTTATTCAAAGGGAACTGTCAAGGGGTTCCCATAACACCCAACCGCGTAAGGAACGCAAAATCAAGGAAGATAACACCTGTATGACGGAAACTAGGGCGGCAAGAGTGGAAAAAACACCGGGCATAAGGCCGAGCCTTCCACCCTTTACCAAGTATATAGATGCATTAATTAAATAAGAGATATTGTGATATCCCAACAATATCCATGTTTCAACATGGAACAAACTTGAACTTCACCTGCAACTAGCAATGCTATAAGAGGAGCTGAGCAAAGCGGTAACATAGCCAAACAACAGTTTGCTAGGAAAAGTGGGTTAGAGGCTTGACATGGCAATATGGGAGGCATGATATAGCAAGTGGTAGGTATCACGGCATAGCAATAGAGCGAACAACTAGAAAGCAAAGATAGAAGTGATTTCGAGGGTATGGTCATCTTGCCTGAGATCCCGCAAGTAAGAAGAACGAGTCCATGAAGAAGATAAACAGACGTAGTCGAACGAATCCTCACAACTCCGAAACAAAACAGAAGCTAACGAGAGAAGCAACTCGAAAAGAAGCAAACAACATAGTAAACAACCATCACATAAGCATGGCATGATGCATAAACAAGTATGATGCATATCTGGTATAATGAGGCATGAGATGGCAAAGTGCACAAACAAAACTACAAATTAAGTGGAGCTCAATATGCAACTCCGTTGCATATTGGCGAAACACCATGTCAGTTATTTAGTTCTCTCCTGTTTATGTACTCAACAATATTAAATGTTTTTTAAAACATGGCAAGGGATGAAGCATATGAAAACTACCTATCTAGGTAAGTTTAAATGAGGCCAGAACAACAAACAACAAGTCCGGAAAACCTCATATGCATATTTTTGATTTGGTACTGTTCTGCCCTAAACCATATTTTAGAGTTGTTAAACATGCAAAGTAAGTACACCATGTTAAACTAGGCATTTTCCTACCCCATTTACATATAAAGTTTATTTAAATCCAAGTTGCGGTTATTTAGTTATGAATTAAAGCATTTTTAACATGGCATTATGTAAAATAAAGCAAACAACATTTTAAACATGGATGAAAAAGGCATATTATTAAACTACACAAAATTCTAAGCACTTTACATATTAAGTTTGTTTAATTCCGATGCACGGTTGTGAAGTTAGGATATGCATGAAGTGCAAGGGCTTTACTGTAAAACTGCACTCTCTGGAAAAAATAGGAAAAACGTTCTAAGGAAAAAAACATGAAACGGGCCGTATCTAGCTGGCCCATTAGGAGCACAGGAGAGGGGCTGTTAGCCTGCTCACCCATGGGCCAACAGGCCGGCGGATCTGGCGGGCTGAAGCAGGGCGCCGAGCGGCTGGCGATGCGTGCGTTGACCGCGCGAGATCGATGCGGACGAACCCGCCTCGCCCGGTGCAGGGGAACAGACGGCACAGGCTAGCCTTGGCGAGACGGCGAGGTCAACAGAGCGTAGGGGTTGCGGGTCACAGAGGAGGCGCAGCTGATACTGGAGGCCGGCGACGGGATCCGGGCGAAGAGGGCCTTGGCGCGGCGTGGGGCGTGCTGGAGCGAGCGAGTTCCTGCTCGATGAAGAGGAAGTAGTGGCCGGCCGGCGAGAAGCAGAGGCCGGCCGGCGGGAAGCAAGGGACGCAGCGGCGGCCTGGTGCGTCTGGGGCTCCGGAGAAATGCTGCGCGATGGGGAGGGTCTGGCTCGTCGGTGTGGTGGCACGCCTCAACAGGGTCGGAGGAGGCCGAGGTGTCTTGGCGCGGGAACTCCGGCGAGGCAAAGCTTGGCGGCAGCTTGGCGCCGAAGATGATGATGGGGAGGCATGGAGGAGGAGGTCATGGGGTCGAGGACGATGGATCCGTCTGTTCCCATGGTGGATCCGACGCGAAACTGGAGCTGCTGGTGCCTGAATCCTCCTGGACGCCATGGCGGGCTTCTGCGAGGGAAAAGGAGAGGGAGCCATATGCGAGAGGAGAAGGAAGAAACGGGAAGAAGGAAGGGAGAGGTGGCGTGACAGGGCGACGCGGGGTCACTGTTCCCTGGCCGCTGGATCGATCCAGTGTGGTTGGTGGCAGCGGCGATGCTGGTTAGCCTGGCACTGAAAGACGAGATGGAGCTGAGGTTGGTGCGGGAGGAGATGAGGAGGGGATCTAGGAGGATCCCAAGGGAGAGAGTAGCGGCGGCGGTTGAGGAGATGGATGGGACATTGTCCCTAAAATTTAGGGTTAGGAGTTTATCTGCTATATATAGTAGGTGGGAATTGGGTAGGGGCTATTATCCCCTCCGATCGTAATCGGACGGACGAAAGAAATAGGCCAGGGAGTCCAATGAACAAAATGAAGTTGTTTTAGGGACGTTTGGGGATGATCCGGATCCAACGGTGACGACTGCCCGGGTCGGGTCCGGGACAGCTTTCGGACGCGCGTGCGAGGAGGGCCGCGGGCTGACGGGAGAGGTTAGGTTGGGCCTGGCGGTAGGTAGTGGACTGTGTAGACGGTCTAGGGAGGAAAGAGAGGGAAGCCCGACAACAGTTTTCGGAAACTGAAAACATCCAACGTTAGACCGGCTATACTGCCGCTATAGTTTAACGGTTGGGCTATCAAACGAACTCCGAATGCGATGAAACTTGATAGGCGGTCTATTGACAACATAACAACAACGCGTGTCAACTTTCAACCCATTCCAAGAACATTTTTCGGCCACTTATAAAATAATATTTCGGACGTGCCGTGGGCGCGTGCGAGTGTGGTTGGGCTCAGAACGGACAACGGAGAGAACAAGGAGACCGGGACAGATGCAAGTTTCAAAAACATGATGATGCAATGCGGATGATGACATGGCAAAATGCAACACACGAGCAAATGACATGGCAACGTCGGCGAATAGCTGGAAGACACCTGGCGCAATGGTCTCGAGGCGTTACAGAATCCTAAGCTATGAGCATGCTCCCCCCAACCGAGGTTCACCTAGCAAAGTGCAAAGTAGCTAGCAGCCCCCCACCCCCCTTGTGTCGCCATGAATGGAATCCTAATTAAGCTGTGAATGCATGCCCCCCTACCG